>NC_046161.1:104211777-104249277 GCF_011064425.1 Rattus rattus
ACAGAAAAGCAGTGCATTGAAAAGGTTACTGGAATGTGAACCGGTGATAACTGACATTACAAACTGCAGAAGCCTGCATCTTTTTCTCATGTCATCAGAGAATCCAAGGCCAATCAAGTAAGAGACTACTTATCCAACATTGGGCTGTCTGTGGTCACAATAGTTTCCTATTAACTTCACTGTGGGAGGAGTCAGGGAAGGGTCATCAGGCCCTCCCTCACCTGAGGTTTCAGCCACTCCTCCTTTCTTCCTCCATCTCAAGAACAGGTAACCCTTCTGTAGCCATTCTCATTTCAGGTGGTGACATCCATGTTGTGTGTGAAGGGTAGTGTTTCATATTAGCCTTCTTAAAGAGCCTTGGGCAAAACAGAGAGGGCTAAATCTCCCAGAAAATATCTTCTTAGTCATTCCTCAGAAAGAGATAAAACATCTATCAGACAATAATGGAGTACTAAAGAAAGACAACAGCTGGGGGCTGGAGAAATGGCTCAGTGGTTAAGAGCACTGACTGCTCTTCCAGAGGTCCTGAGTTCAATTCCCAGCAACCACATGGTGGCTCACAACCATCTGTAATGGGATCCGATGCCCTCTTCTGGTGCATGTGAAGAGAGTAACAGGATACACACGTACATAAAATAAATAAATAAATCTTCTAAAATAAAAAAAGACAACAGCTGAGGACAAAAGAGAGGTGAAGGAGGGAGAGAGGGAGAGAGGGAAGAGAGAAGAAGGGGGAAGAGGGAGGAAGAGAGGGAGAGACGGAGAGAGGAAGAGAGAGAGAGAATAAAAATGTCATGGAAAAGTTAAAATTCAAAGTTCGGGAAAGATCCCAGGTGAAAAGCAAACTGGAAACAAATGGAAAAGAGGACACGGAGAAAGAGAAGTTGAATCACTACATGAGGAAGGCCATGGGCAGAGCGGAGAGAAGCTGGGGGGACAGGAAGGCAATGGGAAAGAATGGGGGACAAGGGTGGGAGGGAAGAACCCAGTTGTCGACAGAATCCTGTCAGAACAAAGGCCAACTGGGCATCAGCTACCGCATCCTAAGGGATACTTGGACCTCTCCTCACCAGAGAGGATTCTGGGAGCAGAGGGAGAAGAGAGCACAATGAACAGCCTTGAGTAGTATAGGAAACTATTGCAATCACAGACGAAACTCAGAATGAAACTACCACGGGCCCCAAACTGTAATTCCAACAAACTCTCGGCCATCAAATCAGAAAGTTGAATAAAGTTCCTTCCCTCTTGGAAAAAATAAAATAGGAATAGAGATCATTAAGTGTTTGGAACGTTGGTTACTACTCTTGCCTTTTTCTTTTTTTTTTTTTTTTTTTTTTTTTTTTTTCGAGCTGGGGGACCGAACCCAGGGGCCTTGGGCTTCCTTAGGCAAGTGCTCTACCACTGAGCTAAATCCCCAACCCTTTCTTGCCTTCTCAGCCAGCTCTTCTTAAACAGCCCATACCCACCTACCTAGGGATGGTGCCACCCAGAGTGGCCTGGGCCCTCCCATGAGAGAGGAATGTACTGATCTCTTAGAGATATGGCCACAGGCCAACGTAATCTGGGAAATTCTTTGGTTAAGTCCCATGTGGCTCTAGGTTGTGTCAAGTAGGCAATGAAAACTAACCGTCCCAGAAGGCAAGAATGGAAAGGAAGTATTAGGCAGGGTAAGAATGAGATACACTGCAGACCCAACTAAAATCTTGAGCCGTCCCCGGACAGCCTAGACCTAGGTGGTACAATTGAATTTGTGCCCTAGTCCAGTGTTCTGTAGACTAGTTGTTAGCATTCCAACCTCTTAATCAACTCTGGGGCTGAGGTACCCCAGGATGGCACACCACTGGCAAGGTAGTTCTCCACAATGAGGCAGACTCTTCAAGAGACATGACTGTTGGATCATCATGTCTCGCCTCAGCATGAGAATGCTAGATAGTGCATTTCTGGCTCTGTGTGCCTAGAAACTCAGCCCTTATCAGTGAATCCAACCAATACATGCATACGGCGCCTAAGTTTTCCAAATGAAGTGTAAGCATTCCTCAGGGAGGATACTGCTTTAGATGCAGACTGCTACAATAAAGTATCGCAGTAAAGTGGGTCACACAAATTTGTTGGTTTCTCAGTGCATATAAAAGTTATTTTTACATTACACTGCAGTCGATGGGAGTCTGTAATTGCACGAATCCTAAAAGTACCAACGGAACTGTCTTTGCGAAATAAACGCTTTATGGCTACGTTATGCTCACGGTCATCCAGGCCTACAGCAAGACACAATCATTTTGCTCGTAAAGAGTCCGACCTCAATATGGATGGACTCAGGAAGCTCCAAATCCCACTTTCTGAAGACTAGGGTACCAGTGGCAATGTCTGACCAGACAATGAAGTTGGCGTATCAATTAGCCCAGCTTTTCCTAAAAGATTTCCCTGTGACATGTGATGCTAGTTGACACCATTAGACCCACAATAGAACTTCTCTTCAAATTGGAGTCAGCCCTCTTAGATGTCATCCCTGCTTTGCCAAGTTGGAATAATGCTTGGTGATGCTTCAACAAAATATAGCAACCTTACCCATCCATTCAAGCTAAAGATACCCATTCCTCTGCTCACCCACTATGGTGGTTTGAGTAGGAATGGCCCTCATAGATTCATGTGTTTGAATGCTTGGCCCATAGGGAATGACACTATTAGGAGGTGTGGACTTGTTGGAGTAGGTGTGGCCTTGCTGGAGGAAGTGTGTCACTGTGGGGACAGGTTTTGAAGTCTCCTATGCTCAAACCACACCCAGTGTGGCATGCAGTCTCCTTTTGACTTCAGATCAAGGTGTAGAACCCTTTGCTCCTTCTCTGGAACCATAACTGCCTATGCTCTGCCATGTTTCCCTCCATGAAAATAATAGATTAAACCTCTGAAACTGTAAGCCAGCCCCCAGCTAACTGTTTTCCTTTGTAAGAGATGCCTTGGTCATGGTGTCTCTTTAAAGAAATAAAACCCAAACTAAGATACCAGTGTCATAATCAGGGTTTCTATGACTGTGAATAAAACACCATGACCAAAAAGCAAATTGGAAAGGAAAAGGTTTATTCAGCTTATGCTTCTGGAGACCATAGTCCATCACCAGAGGAAATCAGGACAGGAATTCAAGCAGGGCTACAATCTGGAGGCAGAGCTGATGCAGAGGCCATGGAGGGGTGCTGCTTACTGGCTTGTTTGCCATGGCTTGCTCAGCCTGCTTTCTTATAAGACTCAGGATGGCACTATCCATCATGGGCTGGACCCTCCCCCTCATTGATCACTAATTGGGAAAAGAATGTCTTAGAGCTGGATCTCATGGAGGCTTTTTCTCAACCGAAGCGCCTTCCTCTCTGATGACTCTAACTTGTGTCAAGTTGACACACAAAACCAGCCAGTACAAATGACCGCTTGTCAACTTGACAAAACAAAGACATCACTATTAAGCCACAACCCTTGCTGTCTTATCATCCTCAAAATCTCACATTTAAAACATAAACAACTTTAAAAGTCTCACGGTCTTTACAAATTCAAACACATTAAATTTTCAATCCCTCTACTATAGGCAATCTCTCTAAAACTCTAAAATTTCCTTTAAAAATTCAAGGTCTTTCAGCTGTAGGCACCTCTAAAAATTAAATTAAATTCCTTATTCAAGAGAGAAGAAGCAAGGTACAGTCACAATCTGAACTAAGCAAAACTAAACTCCAACAGTATAAATGACTCAATAGCCAATGGCTGGGATCTACCCTTGATCTTTTGGGCTCCTCCAAAGGGCTTGGGTCACTACTGTGTGTGTAGCACACACAGCCTATTTTCTAGGCTCTAGCTGACTCCACTCCACTGCTTCTGCTGTTCTTGGTGGTCATTCCATGGCCCAGCATCCTGAAAACAATGGGGTCTTCTGTTGCAGCTGAGCTGCACTTTCACCCATAGTGAAATTCACAGTGTCAATCCTCAACTTCTGTGCCAGTCCTGGGCCTTTAACTGACACTGAGGATGCACCTTCGCTAATGGCCTCTCTCAGTGCCAAGCCCCAGCTGCTCTCCATGACCCCTTCATGCCTTCAAAACCAGTATCATCTGACTGACCCTTACACATTACCAAATCCAGCTCTCAACACAAGGTACAACCTTAGAACACAGATTCTCTGTGCACTCATGAAAAGCACTTCCCAGAAGACTTCACCTTTCTGGTTTCCTCTTAATAGCCACTTATTTCGTAGCCCCAGCTGACCAGCATCAACTGTCCCAGTAACATAAAAGTCTCACTTTAATAGTCCTGGTATCTTGATAATCACAGCTGATTGTTCAGCCCCAGCAAACCAGAACCACAGAATCTTAAATCAAAATAGCAATGGCCCTGATAGAGTTTCCCTCTGAGATTTCACAAGCCAGATCTCCATCTTCTACTCACAAAATTCTTATCTTCCAAGCTCCTATAGAATATCCCACAGAGGTCTCAACACTTAATGGCTTTTTTTAGCCCAAAGTTCCAAAGTCCTTCTACAATCCTCCCCAAAACATGGACAGGTCTGTCACAGAAATACCCTATTACACTGGTACCAGCTTCAGTCTTAGTTAGTTTTATTGCTATAAAGAGACACCACCATGACTAAGACAACTCTAAATAAGAAAAACATTTAATTGGGGCTGGCTTATGGTTTCACAGACCTTAGTCCATTATCATCAGAGCTAGACACTTGGCAACTTATAGGCAGACATGGTTCTGGAGGAGCTAAGAGTTCTACATCTTGGTCCAAAAGCAGCCAGGAAGGGATTGGAACTCCACATTAGGTGGAACTTGAGCATAGGAGACGTCATAGCCTGCCCCCACAGTGATGCACTTCCTCTTTCAAGGCCATGCCTACTCCAACAAGGCCACACCTCCTAATAGTGCCTTTCCTATGGCCAAGCATTTGAACACATGAATCAATGAGGGCCAAACCTATTCAAACCACCACACTCAGGAAGTGCCTCACTCAGTATTTTATTGCAAGATTAAGCAGCCCAGTCTCCTTTGCCAGCTCTGCTCTTAATTCTAGTTCTCGTGCTTCTTTGGCCATGTCTACAGAGACTTCCTCCACTGCAGCCTTGAACCCCTCTAGTCACTGTAGCCACTGGTATTAATCCCTTCCAAACTCCCGTTGAGTATTTCATCTCCTCCTGTGAATCAACAATGTCATTGACAGCATCTAGATTGGTGAGCCTTTCTACAAGTTTTGATTTTACTAAAATGAGATGTAAGGGCCAAGAGTCTCTTCAACCCAAACGCCGTAGAGTAGATCTTGTGTTAGATGGCATGAAAACATCAATATCTATATTGTAAACTTATATGAGATACACGGTCAATGGCAGTAATTGGGCTAGAGAGACAGCCCAGTCAGTGAAGGGCTTACTATGTAGGCATGAAGACCTGGGTCTGAGCCCCAGAACTGTGTAAAAGAAGCCAGAAGTGGGGATACATGCTTATAATCCCATCACTGAGGAGGCAAACACAGAAGGATCTCAGGGACTTCTTGGCTATCCAGAGTAATCTAATGAATGAGATCCAGGTCAAGTGAGAGACCCTATCAAAGAGAACTAGGTACATAACATCCTGTCTAATGATACCCAAGGCTGTCCTCTAGCCTCCAAATGCACACAAGCACATGTGCACACACATGAAGATGCACATGTAGCATGGACACACAGAAAGAGAAGTAGTGTTTTGAAAGTAGTCTTTTTCCGTGAGTAGTAGGTCTCAAAAGCACCTTCAAACATTCTGCAGACCACATTGGAATAGATTTCCTATCATCCAAGCTCTCTTCTTGCACTTATGAAGCACAGCCATAAAATCATTAGTAGACTTCTTAGGAGCCCTGAAATTTCAGATAAATGAGCAATGATTGATTCTTAACTTAATGTCATCAGCTGCCTTCACCCTAACAAGAAAGCTAGCTGTCCTTTGAAGCTTTGACTTTTTCTCTTTAACTATGAAAACCCAAGAAGCATCTTCTCTCAAAATAGGACATGGTTTATCTACCTTGGAAATCCATTGGGTGAGACCACCTTTACCAGAGATCTCCATCACAAACTGGATATCCCAAGGCAACCTCACTATCAATACCTGCTAATTATCTCTGCTCTGGTGTGTACATACTGCTTCCCTCAAGCCTTATGAACCAACCCCTGAGGCCCAAAAACATCTTGTAGAGCTCCCTTGCTTCTCATGGAATTGAAGAGCATTAAGGCTCACGTGGATGGAGCTTTAACCTAAGAGGTTGCTGTGGCTGGCTTGAGCTTCTGTCCTGACCACAACACTTTGTCCCTATCAGGTACTGGGCTCTTTTCCTTGCTCACTAGAGTAGCTTTTAAAATTTCCTCCTAGAACTCTTCCCTTTCTATCTCAGCATGGGCATTTGCTGCACCAGCTTTGTCCTGTCTGATTTTGACGGGTCTTTCTCCCCGGTGCTTGATCACCTTTACCCTTTGATACACAAGGAGAGACAATTGCTTTTATTTGAACACTGAGAGGTCAATTTTTAACCGTACTAATTTCAACACTGTGTCTCACAGGAATAGGGGATGAAGGAAAGGGAAGAGAGCTTGGGGAACAGCTGACCACGGAGCAATCGGAACACACATGACATTTGTTAAGTTTGGTCCTTTACGAGCAGCATTAGTGGCATTCCAAAACAGTCATGATGGGAACTTCAGAGATCAGTAACCGTAGGTCACTGTACCATAAGAAGACTCAAAAGGTTTGACATATTATGAGAATTA
Source organism: Rattus rattus (assembly GCF_011064425.1). Classification (NCBI taxonomy): domain Eukaryota; kingdom Metazoa; phylum Chordata; class Mammalia; order Rodentia; family Muridae; genus Rattus; species Rattus rattus. The sequence goes on from NC_046161.1 coordinate 104,218,548, forward strand.
ATAAAACATGACACAGAGGCACAAATACAGCCTTTGCTTCTGAGGGAAATAGCACCTGTGAGTTTGCCTGACCTATGGTCACCAAATCTTCAATGGACTGGTATCCAAGGACATGGCTCATTAGTTTCTATACCGATTGTGTAACAAATGCTAAAGTCATATCAGTCTGCTGATAGTAGTTTGTTGAATATTTTAAAATGGCTCTTAGACAGGATTTTAAATGTTCCCACCACGAAGAAGTGATACCTTTCTGAGATAATATACATATTATATAGTGTACCATTTTTGAAAGTCCACACTGTACCCCACAAAAATACACACTCACCATGTGACCATTAAAAACTTAAGGTGTATTTTAAAAGATAAAATGGCAGCGAGACGTGACTCCATTGGTAGACTGCTTACTTAGTGTGCACAAAGCCCTGGGTTCAATTTCCAGTACTGCACAAACCAGACGTGGTAGGCCATATCTGTGATTCCTGAACTTAGGAGGTAGAGGCAAAAGAAATCTCTAGAAGTTCTAGGTTATTGTTGTTCCAGTCTGGTATACATAATACCTCCTCAGGAAAAGACAGAAGTCCTGACATAAGACTAGAAATGAAGGTGATGGATAGAGGTAAACAGAAGCTTCTTCTCAGCCCCCATTCAGTGAGGCTCACTGAAGCAAGCCCACACCTTCATCACATCTCTGCTCCAGGCCACTGCCTCCCTCTCCCACCCCATGATGCCTCCTTGTATTGAATAATCTGTGTTTCTTGACATATGGAAAATTGGTTTTACTCAGAAGTCTAATCCTCCTGCTCTCTTAGCACAAGAGGAATTAAATCTTTGTTTTCCTTTGTAGTCTCTGATTGCAAGGCTGTGTGATACCAAGTGTTTACAAAAAGACACCCTTAAAACCATAATTTCATGACCTGGACTCTGGGTTGGCACTTACTGCCTCTGTGACATTAATCAAGGTCCGTGTTCACTATGTTCTCATTTGTAAAATATAGTTAACACTTGTCTCATCCATTTTACAAACAGGGCTAAATTAGATGTGTGTGAGGGTGCCTATAAGTACCTATACTTGGTGCCTGAACTGGTGGTTTGGGGTTTTTGTTTTGGTTGGCAGTAGATTGATTGGTTAGCTGGCTTGTCATTTGGCTGGTTGGCTGTCTGTCTGTCTAGATAGCTGGTGGTTTGGTTGGTTGGATGGATAGGAGGATAAATGGATGGATGGATAAATGGATGGATGGATGGATGGATGGATGGATGGATGGATGGATGGATGGATGGATATTTGCTTGCTTGCTTGCCTGCTGCTTGCTTGCTTGCTCACTTGCTTGCCTAACTGGCTATTTGGTTGGTTGGATGAATGGATGCCAGTTTGGCAGGTTAACTGGTGAGCTGGTTGGTTGGTTTGTTGATTTCTCCTTTCTTCCCTATAGCAGGGAGAAATAGTACTCAAAGAGAAAGTTCTTCTATTCAGGACACTCAAGGTGAACAGATGTATCAGTCACTGACAGGTCACAATTGACAACTGTTCTGTGTAGACAACATTAGGTCCTTAGTGGGTGGATCTTCTCCATCCCGCCCATTCAGATGCATCATGAAGCTACAAAACTCCAGAAGTTGCAAGACTGAAGTAGACTGTAATGTAAGTTGTCTGTGTGTGTCCTTAGTGTGGGTTATTTAAGCTATCTCCTCTTCAGCCATTCCTGAATATTTATATGACTGCATTAAATATTACCAATAGAATGGAACAAGGCTAACATGGAGGCTGCCACAGGGTAATGACCAGGACGGTCCAGCCAGACTCACAGAAGTGCTCATGTTATGACCGCACTCCCCCGTCTGTTCCTTGCCTTAGCACAATCACAAGCTAATATTTTAAACATTGCTCTAAAATCTTTCTTTCTTTGATGTAGAAGACCAAATTTTCCATCATTCAAACTTGTTTTTAATATTCCCATGAATCATATCCCTGATGGGTTCTTGCATAACAAATATTTGGAATTTATCAATTATTCTTCAGCACATGTTAACTTCAATTACCACGCCGAGTTGACAGCCTTGAAGTTCAAAACCAAAAGCTTGATTTTTTTTTCTGCTATGTCGATGAGTGTCTATTAAACTTGAAAATAGTTCAAGGATACCATTCACTCTCTGCACAGATGCCCATGGCCTTCTCTGGGAATATGCATTCACTTCTGTAAAAAGGTCCCTCCATCAGTCATCTGTACCTCAGTCTCGTCTGAAAGCAAACCACAGTAAACAAGAGAGTTATACCAGACGAGGAGGGAGTGGGAACTTCCAAGGTTTGGTGGCAGGGCATGGGACAAAGATTCAGCAGTGTAGCCTTAATTAAATATATATTAATATATTTTATGTAATATAGCATAATATAATGTATTATAAAATGTATAAATTATATATATATGAATATATAATTTTTATTTCAGTGTTGCCCATGGCTAACTCTGAGACTACACTGAAGGGTGTCAGCTATCCCATTTAATACATACTCAGAGAAGTCGCCTATGCTAAAGTAACCCCCCAAACACGTTCCCCATTCTGTAGCACTGCCCACTGCAATAGTTTTCAAAAGCACTCAAGAGGAAAGCCTATACTTACATGATAAAAACAAACATGCATGCACGTTTATATATCCGGGGCTTGTGAGAGACATAGAAGTATTAAGGTTAAAATTGGGGGGAGGGTACTAAGCACATGTAGTTGTTAAAGGAGGTTCCTTAAATTCTCAGGGTCTTCAACCCAGGACATGAGGGGCCTAAGACAGCTTTGCCCTTTTTCATTCAGATAAAAGCGATCCCCTCTCACACACGCACACCCTCTGGTCTAAAGTCCAGAGCTCCATCCATCCACCAGGGAAGGGAGTTAGTGATGACTGCTCCCAATGGAGTTACTTTCCCGGCAACTGATGCTTTCCCAGTGTCCTCAGTTGGAAAGGCAGGACAGCCTCAGTGAGTACCCAGACACTCCTGCTGGCTCCTGGTTCTCTCTGCTTGTACTCAGGAAGATGAAGTGCTAAAGCTGATTTCTGTTCAAGGACAAGGTAAGCAGCTTCCAGTCTCTGTGGGCCCCAGTCAAAGCCAGTGAGAGACTCCCATGGGGTTGAAAGATGGCAGAAGGCAGACTCACAACCACTGTGAGTCAACGGCGAAGGCCAGACTCTAAACCTCCCTCTTTCAGGGCTGCTATACCACTCTGTGCTTTAAGGAAATAGTACTTGGGCTCCGTGTTGCATTGCTATTTTAAAAGAAATTTACGATTTTGCTTCTATTGTAAAACATAAGTAATTTGTACTTACGGGGCTCTTGTCTTTGCTCTTCTGTCTTTGCTCTTCATCAGAGCGATGCCACACCTGAGAAAGACAAAGAAAATGAAGCCGGCCTCTCTCTCTCTCTCTCTCTCTCTCTCTCTCTCTCTCTCTCTCTCTCTCTCTCTCTCTCTCTCTCTTGTGCAGAGAGCAATTCCAGACCCAGCAAGAATTGTTTATGACTGAATCATAACCACAACAACACAACAACAACAACAAAAAAAACCAAAAACCAAAAAACCTCTTCTCTCACACAAAACATGAGCTCCCTGCCTGGGGTTGACACACTAATGGCTGTGTGACTCATAATGTATGCCTCTGAGGCTGAGCCTCTTCCCCTCTGCTGACCCTGGGTCTACAGTAAGTGCTGAACCACTAACAGCAGGTGCCTCTGGGATTGTCTTTCTAGAAGTTTCCTCTGCATCCCTCTTCTGAGCCCTTCGAGCCAGCCAACACTGAGGAACAAAGCTACCCAGAGGCTTTAATTGACACTTGGCATAAATACCACACCTATTAACAAAATCACCATTCTCCCCAGGAGTGAGACCTTCACCTCCTTTGGTCCTGGAGAGCGGCTGATGGGCGCTTTCCAAATGTCAGATGGCTGACAGCCTCTGTTCTGTCTCTGGTTTTTCTTTGTGAGAACCGTGCTTCCTGAGGAACAGACAATATCGGACTTGGAGAAGAAATTGAATTTGGAGTAGAGCTGAGGAGATGCGGACTTGCTAGATAGACCTCGTTCTAAATCTTCCTTTGAACCTCTCAAAAGGCTGTGGGTAGTGGGAAACCATTCAAAGCTCATTACACAGGATAGGAAATTCAGATTTGGGTATTTTGGAAGACATGGGAGATATGAAAAGATCCAGGGGTAGCCTTTGCACAGTAGCTTCAGACAGGACCTGCTTGGACGGATTTACACTGCATTCCGTAGTTCTGCACTCACCATTTCTACATTCTTTATGTTTGTATGTGCACGTGTGCATGTGTCCCCACATGTGAATACAATTGTCCATGCTCATGTATTCATCTACATGTACGGAGGCCTGCAGCTGACATCAGATGTCATCCTTTACACAGCTCTCTACCTTATATATTAAGGCAAAGTCTCTCACTGAACCCAGAGCTTTCCATTTTGCCGAGTCTAACCAGCTTGCTCCAGAGATACCCTCTCTCTCCTTCCCAAGTGTTGGGATTAAAGGAAGGTGCTGTGTTACATTAGCTACTTTTTGTTGCTATGATACAACACCATAACTAAAAGTGTCTTATGGAGGAGTTTATGGTGGAGGAAAAATGGCACCCGTCAAGCTAAACAGGTAGCTGAGAAATGACAGGTAGCTGAGAAATGGCACCACCAACCACACAGGAAAAGCAGAGAAAGCAAGTTGAGTTGGGTGGGGCTATACACTCTCAAAGCCCGCCCCCTGTGACGTACTTCCTCCAACAAGGTCTTGCTTCTGAAAGGTTCAAGGTTCAGAGTTCAAGGACCTGAAAGTACTGAGGACAGTAGTCATTCAGTCCCCCACATATGCCTTCCCAACTTTTATGGGCTCTGGAGAGAGGCAATCTGGTCCTTGCACAGGAAGCAGCAACACCATCTGCTCAGCTCCGGACTTCAGACCCTGCCCTGTAACTGCATTTCCTCCAGAACAGGAAGATGGCTCTGCAACTCCAGCGCTGATCTGAGTCACGTGACTTGCTCTGCTCGCTGAATGCAGATTCAGTTACAGTGCAATATCCAAATGTGGGCTGGTTGTTTGCCACTGTGAGAAACGCTTTCTGGGGTGCTCCTCTGAGCTCTCCAGTATGTTGTCCTATTCTGCAGGAAGAAAGGCTCTCTCCTCACTCTGACAAAACAGAGTTGCCAGCACATGTAGCCTAGCTACTGTATTCTTAGCCACATCACAAACAAGAAAGGCCTGAGACTGAACATGATTTGTGACACAGAAATTGGTGAATTATACAGCACTTTTGATTTATTATTCTTTTATTATTTATTTGTATGTGTGTGTTGCCTGCATATATGTCTTTGCTCCATGTGTATGCCTGGTGCCCTTGGAGGCCAGAAGAGGGCATCAGAGCCCCAGACACTGGAATTATACAGACGGTTACAGTCTGGAGTGTAGGTGCTAGGAACCAAAACCAGGACCTCTGCAAGAGCTGTAAATCCTCGTAACTAGTTTTAAAATTGGTTTTATTTTTTCTTTGAAAACTCCATGCACGTACAGTGCGTTCTGATCACACCCATACAGCACACGCGAGCGTACACACACACACACACACACACACACACACACACACACACACACACACACACTCCTCTAGTACCTCCTCCCACTGCATCTCCCTCCCAACCCATCTAGGACCTTCCTGCTGTACATCCCTCCCAACCTCGTGCCTTTCTCTTATAATTTTAAAGGAATATAATTTTAGCCCACTGAGTCCAATTAACGCTGTCTGTAAGAACACGGGCGTAAGATCACCCACTGGGTCATGAACAACCTACTCATGGTTGTTGGCCTTTCTCCTAGGCTCTGCCCTGCAATTGCCTGGCAACAGCCAGGTGTGCCTGACTCAGTATAAAAGGAGCTGCTTGCCCCTCCTCACTCCCTTCTCTTGCTCTCTTCCTCTCTTTCCCCTCTCCCTTCTCCCTCCCCCTTTCTCTCTTCACTTGTTCATAGCTGGCCCCTCCTCCCTCCTCCTCCCCCTCCTCTCTCTCTCTCTCTCTCTCTCTCTCTCTCTCTCTCTCTGTCTCTCTCTCTCTTCTACCTCTAGTCTATATACTATACTGTATACTGTATTGTGACTGCTACCTCAGGGAAAAGGGATGCCTTAGCATGGGCCCCCAGAGAAACCCCTTCCCCTCCCTCCCCCGCACCATACCGTGCCTCCACCAAACATATTCCTGGCTTCTTTTTCCTTTTTTATAAAACACAACAGTGGTCACCCTGAAAATAGAGAAATGGCTTTCCCTCCCCTCACCTCTCCCACCCCAGCAGCCATCAACCCCCAAAAGCTAGGGAGCAGCCTTTGCACTGGAATATTTTGAATTATTTGTATTTCTGTTTATCTCTTTGTCGTATGCATAGATGCCCAGAGGCCTCAGATATCCTAGAGTTAGAATTACGAGCTGTTGTGTGCTACCCAACACAGCTGGGAACTGAACATGAGACACTGGCAGGAGCAGAAAATGCTCTTAACCACTGAGCTGTCTCTCCTGCCCCTCTGCTGGAATTTTTTAGAAGTGAGTTTTTTCCCCTTTTAAAAGTGACATTTAACTATCAACACCAAGACTTGCTTTTTCATCTGTTTTCTCGTAAAAATACAGCAATCAGTAGAAGGAACTCACAGTGTCAGAAAAACTTAGGCAAAAAAAAAATAATCTACAAACCTACAAGAAGCAGGTTTAATCCAAAGAAAATGCCACTGAAAACTAGTAACAGCAGAACTTCAAGCTCAAGAACACACTCTCTCTCCTTCTACGGCTCTCTCCCTCCGCAACTATTCTATAATGGAGACATAATCCGAACCCTCTCCTCTGCCCACTCCCCAAGCACCCCATAATTAAGTGCCACTTCCTCAATCTGGGATAAAACCGTAATGCCCAGTACCGCCGAGCCAGAACAGGAGCCATATGAGTCTGGGAAAATTGCATGTCTGGGGCCACTTGAGCTCTATAAGAACAGTGCTGTAGGCAAGAGCAGAAGGAAGAGGTCCCCTGGTGACAGTGTGTTCTAGAAACTGTAGATTTCTACCCTCAGCGTTCAGGGCCCATCGGCGTGAGCTGGAATGAAGCCATTCCTCCACGAGAGAAAGGAAGATAACACAAGGAGCGAGTGAGCTCCCCACTTAGTGTTGAGGGTCCTCCCTTCGGCTACACGCTCATGATGAACCCAACCCCCAGCTTTGAGTGAGAGCTCTCCCTTGATGGAGCAGCGTTGCCAAGAAGTATTGAAAAGATAGATAAGCCACAGATATCAAAATGCTTAACTATCCGTAGGTGTCATATAAATATAGCCACAGTGGGAAAGTAACAACGTAAGAGGGACTGGGAACAGAGCTCTGTTAGTAAAGCCTTTGTCTGGTTTGCAGGAAGCTATGGGTTCAATCCCCGGCACCGCGCAAAGCCAGGTGAGGTGGCTCACGCCAGTCATCCTAGACCTTTAGCAGGTTAAAAAGGAAGATCAGAAGCTCAAGGTCATCACTGGTCACTTAGTGAGCTTAGGGCCAGCCCGGGTTACACAAGACCCTGTCTCACAAAGCCAGGAGAAGGCAAGGGAGAGAGGAAAAGAAAAGATGGAGGGGGAAAGAGGGAAGGAGAGAGGGAAAGATGGGAGATCATAAAGGGATGAAGATATGTTATTTTTTGTATATTTGCTTTTATGTGTTTTTATTTTATTTCTTATTTACTCTTTAATCTTTTTTTACAGTGCAGACTTTGTCCCCCTCCCAGTTCACCCTCCAACTGTTTCACATCCCACACACCCCCATCTCCAAGAGGATGTCCCCACCCACCTCCATCCCACCAGACCTCCCCACTCCCTAGGGCCCCAAGTCTCTCAAGGGTTAGGTACGTCCTCTCTGACTGAGTTCAGACCTGGCAGTCCTCTGCTGTATATGTGTTGGAAGCTTCATACCAGTTGGAATATGCTGCCTGGTTGGTGGTTCAGGGTCTGAGAGATCTCAGGGGTCCAGGTTAGTTGAGACTGCTGGTTCCCCCTAATTCAACCACAGGGGTCAGCAGCTTCTGTCCATTGGTTGGGTGTAGCTTTTATGCATTTTTTTTTTGGTTCTATTTTTTCGGAGCTGGCTTTTATGCATTTTTAAACTCTGTTTTCTTCTTAGACAAGGTCTCACTGTATACCCTTGGCTTTCCTGAAACTCACTCTGTGGACCAATCTGGCCTGGAACTCACAGAGATCCACCTGCCTCTGCCTCTCAAGTACTGAGATTAAAAGTGTGTACCACCATACCCAGCCATATTTCAGATTCTTAGACCATATTGAAGTTATCCATGCCCCCCAAAAGTTCCTAAGAACTAGAAAAAAACCATTTCAATGGACCCTCATGAGGGTACCCAGACCACACATCTTACAGAACCATATAGCAACAAAATGAGAGATGCCACTCACTTTAACAATTCTGATTCAGACAACACAGCCTGGAAACAGCATGAGACAGCAGGACAACAGGATAAATCTGTATTTGACATGGAATGAAGTGGGAAGAGCTTATGGTTTCTGCTCAGTGCTGAAACGGGGAAAGTTCTTATCATTTGATATGTATTATAGGGTGTTTGCAAATTGCTTCAGAAACTCTCCACAAAAGAAAAAAAAAAAGAACTGGCTAGTGTGGGGGGAAAGAATAAAGCAAGATTGGTAAAATCATGGAGCCTGGTAGGTAAAATTAAGTAGTGACCACGTGCAGAGTCGCCTATTAACAAAAGACTTACTGATGCAGCTGGTGTGAAAATGTCCTTTTAAAAGTCTTGCATAAACCACGGCACTGGGTGTTGGTGACACACACGTCTAATCGTAGTACTCAGGAGGCAGAGGCAGGCAGATCTTTGTGAGTTTAGGGACATCCTGGTCTATAGAGCAAGTTCTAAGACAGCCAGAGATATACAGAGAAACCTTGCCTTAAAATAAATAAATAAATAAGTTAAGAGATGAATGTCATTAGGTATGAGAGAGAGCATATTGTTCCTGAAAAGGAGATTTAAAATGCAAAATGCAGTGTCTAAGGAGATGGCTCAGCGGTGGAGAGCGCTGGTTGCTTTAGCAGAGGACTTGGACTCGATTCCCAGCACCCACAGAGCAGCTCAGAACCTTCTGTACCTCCTTGCTTCTCGTGTCCATAGGCCAGTCTTGCACATGGTACACGCACATACATGCAGGGGAAACATTCGAACGCATGACATAAGACCAACTTTTGACAAGCAAAATAAAATATATTATATGTGAATTTAACCGTCTTTAGGAAAAAAATATTAAAAAAGCACTGCGAAGATAATTTGGACGACATGGATATCGAGTAGGAAACGATTGTTAATTTCTTTCAGTAAGATAATCATGCAGATCTTGTTTGTGGATTCTTAGGAAAATTAAGCCAAACTAGATAGTTAGAATCAGTCATGATGTATGAAATTTAGTTTCAAATGTGTTAGCAAACATGATATCTGTTAGACCATTTCCATAGTTAAAAAATGGGGAAATGGGGATGGAGAGATGGCTCAGTGGTTAGAGCACTGACTGCTCTTCCAGAGGTCCTGAGTTCAATTCCCAGCAACCACATGGTGGCTCACAGCCATCTGTAATGGGATCCGATGCCCTCTTCTGCTGTGTCCGAAGACAGCTACAGTGTACTCATATACATAACATAAATAGATAAATCTTTAAAATTTTTTGAAAAAAAATGAGTGTCTTTAGAAATGAAACAGTTTTAAAGTTCTTAGACTGTAAATGCAATATTGGGAGAAGCAGAGGTCAGCCCAAATAAAAACAGATTTATAAAGATGTAGACGTTCCTTAACTATTTGACTTTGTGTTTTTCCTGTGACCTTTGAAAACTAACATTTAACTGACAAACAATAATTATCTGTAGGTATGGGCTACAATGTTGCCATTATTAATATTTCATTTTTTTATTTGTGTATATGTGTGTATGCCTATGTGGGCATATACTAAATGTCTGTAGATGCCCACGGTGGCCAACCTAGAAGAGAGTGTTGGGAGGCACATGCAGCTCTGAGCTGCCTAACGTGGGTGCTGGGAACTGAACTCAGGTCCTGTGCAAGAGCAGCAAATGCCCTTAACTGCTGAGCCATCTCTTCAGCCCCAACTTTAAACATCTGAAAAAAAAAAAAAAAACCACAAAGAAGACATTTAAGGGTTGCCAAATGACTCTGGAAATAACTAATTCGATAAGGAAGAATTGAATTTCCTGAGAATATGACATGAGCGACACGGGGCAGGGGGAGCATGACCTCACCCAGAGAGAACGTAACAGTCAAAACAAAGCAAGAAGTGGACAGGCAGATGTGGGGAAGGGGCTGGCTAATGATTAAAACTCAAAAGACTCAATGAAAGATAGCACCGGTACCAAGGAGCAAAGCCTGTCTACAGGATTGAATCTGGTTCTGAAGCATAGAACAAAACAAAGATATAAATGAATGTCGGACATACATAAATACAAAGGAAAGCAGGCCTGGCCACTCTCTAAATACCAGAAGATAAAATAGGATCCGTGGGTTTTAGGGAATATTGCCAAAAGTTCTGAACACTCTAGGGGACACACCGTCTGAATGTATTGTGAGGTCTCCTTTCTCTGTGAATTCCTCTCTGCAAGGTAACTGTGTAGCATCTCACAGGAGGAAGTGGGTTCAGGGATCTAGAAAGACTAGAAAGACAGCTCAGCGGTGAGAGAGCTCGCTGCTCCTGCAGATGACCCAGGTTCAACTCCTAGGGCCCAGGGTGGGAGGCTCACAAGCCCATGTGACTCCAGCCTCAGTAGATCTGATGCCTCAGACCTCCTCTGGATACACTCACATGTGCATAACCTCACATAGATACACACTCACATGCACAACTAAAAAGAAATATTTTAAAGTGATTCCATGTCCCTGTTCTTCAGTATGAGCTGGTGGTCCCAGTCATTTTTTTTTAGAATGACAGGATGTATTTGATGTCAAGTCATGCCCATGACAAGCACAAGCCCTAAGAGCCTGCCTGCTTCCATGTTCCCTCTGGAAACTCCATCCAGCTGTCATTGTTCCCATTCTAGCTTGGTTCAGGATGAGCTTCCAGGGAGAGTAGAGCCTTCTTCAGGAGGCCGGCTCCTGCTCAGCCCAGAAGCTGACCACAGACGAATGGGTGAGGCTATCTCAGAGCAGAACCAGTCAGTGAAACTCAGATCATTAAACTGTAAAGCTGGGGGCCAAACAAATTATTCTGTGTCACTACCTTGGGAAAACAGGGAAACATTCTTCTAATTGAGAAGTAAGGTCCTCTGACCTACACGCACACACACACGCGCACACACACACACACACACACACACACACACACACAGGTGCATGAACACATGTGCACACGAAAGAAAGAAAGAAAGAAAGAAAGAAAGAAAGAAAGACAGAAAGAAAGAAAGAAAGAAAGGAAGGAGGGAAGGAGGGAGGGAGGGAGGGAGGGAGGGAGGGAAGGATGAATGGAAGGAAGGAAGGAAGGAAGGAAGGAAGGAAAAAAAGAAATTTAACAAAAAATTAAAGAAGCTATAGACATGACTCACTGGTTAAAAAGCACTGGCTGCTCTTGCAGAGGACCCTGGTTCAGTTCCCAGCATTGATAAGGCAGCTTATCACCATCCGTAACTCTAGTTCCTAGGGTTCTAATGGGCTCCTCTGGCTCTACAGGGCACCAGGCACGCACACAGTGCACCTGCATGCATGCAGACAAACACGCGTACACATAACTTAAAAAATAAAAATTTAAAATGATAAAAAATAAAATTTAAATTTCAAATTAAATAAAAAGGGAACTTAGAGAACGCTCGTTGCTGTGTGTGGTAGAGAGATATGTGTTAGAGAAAGTCTGGGAAAACTTTCAAAGATTTTAAAAACTTGGTGCTAAAATGGACTGCAATCAATTGTGCAAACTACAGGCAAACAGAAAAGCAGCAAATGTAAGATCTGCAGAAACAACAGGATCTGTGAACATTAAGTAGCAAATAAAACCAAAACGATCGGAGTAGAGGCAAAGACATAATTCACTGGGATGAACATAAACAAGATTAAATTTCATATTAAACATGATTGATACAAAAAGAATCCAATTAAGCAAGGAGTCTAGAGTTTGAAAAAAAAAGTCAGACAAATCCAAATAAATAGAAAACTCAGCTGGGATAGTAAAATAAGACGAAGTTGAACTGGAGGCAAAGATATTGAAAGGGACCTTTAATGATTTTATAATTATCACTTTACATTGACAAAGAACAAAGTTACCTTCTAAATGTCCATGAATATGCATCAACTAACATTGATTGATCCGTTACAGAAAACGAGTAATAGCAGAAATTTAAAAAAAATCATTTCAACGTCTCTTTACAGTGCTGAGGCTAGACCAAACTGCTACACACATAAGATATTTAAGTTCTGCTGTTGTTCATTGTCTTAAACTCATCTATGTCCGTGAGAACCTAGTGAGGGCTTCCTCCTTCACTCAGGAACCTCGTAACCACTGGTCCTGGGCCTGTGGGGGATTTATGGACACCTGGAAGCACATTCAAAAACGTTTTTATGAATTAAAACATTTATGCCTTAACCATACTTGCTAAAAGGATTTGGCCTAGATAACTCATAATGTTTGCTTTAATAATTACCAAACTTTCACTCTATGGAGAATAGATTCCCAGTACCCACAAAGACAATCCAGACTTCTAAAATGTGCCAGCGGATAGTCTCTAGGAAAGGAAATTAGAGCTGAAGCTGGGTGTGGGGGTGCAGGCCTTTGATCCCAGCACTCAGACAGCAGAGGCAGAGGCAGGAGGATCTCTGAGTTTGAGGCCAGCCTGGTTTACAAACTGAGTCCCAGGACAGCCAGAGCTACACAGAGAAACCCTGTCCAGAAGAAGGAAGGAAGGAAGGAGGGAGGGAGGAAGGAAGTAGGTAGGAAGGAAGGAGGTAGGAAGGAAGGAAGGAAGAGGGAAGGAAAGAGGAGGGAAAGAAGGAGAGAGGGAGGGAGGGAGGGAGAGAGGGAGGAGAGAGGGAAGGAGGGAGGAGATCCACATTCAAAGAGAGACCCTGAAAAAATAAGGTAAAGAGTAATTAAGGAAGATTCCCAACATTGCCCTCTGGCTCCCACATGCTTATGCAAACATATGGGCACAAATCTGAACAAATATACCACACACACACACACACACACACACACACACACACACACACACACAATGTTAATCAGCAAAAATAAGAACATTCCCTACTGTAACTTAGAAACACACGAATAAGTTAATTCTCAAATTAGCTTCTCAATAAATTGCACTGGAACACTAGGCTAATAACTAGGTAGTTGAGTTCTGAAAGAATAGAGAAAGAAAAGGCTAAGCCAGTTTTACACGAAAGGGGGAAAGATGGGGGTCTGGAGAGATGGTCCGGTGCTTAAGAGCAGTCACTGCTCTTGCAGAGAACATGGATTAAGCTCCAAGCACCCACACTAGGCAGCCCAAAACCACCTGTAACCCCAGCTCAGGAGATCTGACACCTTCTTCTGGCCTGTGCTAGGCCCCTACATGCGAATTGTGTGTGCATGTGGGTGCGTGCACGCATGTGTGCACATATAGTGTTTTTAATCTTTAAAAAGAAAAAGTGGAAATATAGGGTGGGCATGGATTATTATTCATGATCCTGGGATGTGGGAAAGGCTATCGTAATACAAAACAATAAAGACAGACATTTAAACAAGCAGAAAGATAATTCAAACTAACATAGACAAGAAACCCAGAAACAGACATCGATTTGCACATGACACAAATGCAAGATAGAAGTGACTCTTTAGGGTGATGTCATGTCCTCCATTAATATGACTTTCTTGCCTATACCCACTTTGGAAGAGAATGGAGCAGAAACTTGCTTTGTTGCTGCAGTTGGACTTAAACTCCTTGGTTCAAGTGACCCTCCTGCCTCAGCCTCTGAATTTCCAGGACTCCACCGGCCCAGTCAGATCAGTTAAACCATGCTAACAGACACTAGGGCTGTCTCCTCATAATCCTCAGACATGAGGATAACCCGTAAAAACACGAGCTTGGTCCTCCTTTAATTTATATTCCATTTGTGTGTGCAGGATGTGTGCTGGGACAAGCTATTGTTACATCAAATCCTAACAAGAAATATGGGTATTTATTGTAACCGTCCACATTCCACAAAAGGGAGACAGAGGCCTACATTAAAGTATCGGCTCAAGGTCACACAGTGAGCAAGTCAGAAATAGGAAATTGAGACCTGAATCCTTCTGACACCCCGAGCTTCCTCCAACACACTCCATGTTCTGTCAGGAGATTGGAAACATCACTTACACTAGTGAATCATGAATCATACCACAAGACGCTACAGACACAGGAACAGGGACTGACTCCTCAGAGCAATGTATGAAGTTATTAGTGCTGCTGTGACGGTGTCAATCACAGCAGAGCAATACAGAAGTGCATACATCTTGCCACGAGCCCTCCCCCTGTCAGGGTTTCTCACCAAACGGACTCGGGGGCTTCCAGACTGTACCTGGAAACCATGGCATAATTCTGCAGGTCCACTTTTAACTTCCTTTCCCTCCCTCGAATAAAGATGAACCAGTACCACTACCACCTCCCCACCCAGAGACTTCGTAAGCATAATCCATCCTTCTGGAAGGCAACTGGAAGTGAGAACTGGAGGAACCATGGCTCATTCATCCATCATAAGGTATAGTGACATTGTACCAGACACCCATCTCCCTAAGGAGCGCTGGCTGCTACTCTGGGGCCAAGAAAAGTTCATGTTTCTGATGGAGACTGCCAAGATCCACTTCTTCCTGGTCTCCACACTGTTCAGTGTCTTCCTGTTCATACCTGTGCCATTATAAATGATGCCGGTTAATCAGATGAATGATGTTTCTTACAGCAGTTATTTCCATGCAACTGGCTTACTTAGATCGTGCTAGAATGGTGGGGGGCAGTGTGGACTGCGTTGATGCTGAAAAAAAAAAGACCCCAATGTAAAGAAACTTGGAGGGGAAACGGTTTGCTTTAGATCACAATTCCAGGTTACGGTCCCCATTGTTGAAAAGTCACAGCACAGGATCCCACCACAGCTGGTCACATCACATCCACCATCAAAGACAGAGGGAAACGTGCCCGTTCATTCTCCCTTGCATGTCCTCAGCTCCATTTTCAGTTCATTCCTAGGAATGGTGACGCCCACGGTGGACTATGCCTTCTCAAATCAGTTAGCCATGACGATCCCTTATAGGTATGTCTGCAGACTCACCCAAAGAAGACAGTCTCTCACTGACACTCTCTTCCCACGTAATTCTAGGTTATATCAAGTTGACAGTTAAAGCTCTTCATCACGGAAGGTGCAAAGGAAGACCCTCCATCAAAAGAAGCCACTGAGTACAGCCATAGGCTCGCTTTGGTTGAGGACTAATCAAGAGACGTACCTCTATTATTTGAAGCCATAAATTGGGTGCCGTGCCCCATTCATAATCCCCAGTCCTCTCCATTCTTTAACTTCAAAGTGGACCTCTCACTGCCGTTGCTGGTACCTCTTGACGGGAGGGAGGACTTTCCTAAAGAAAGAAAGAGAGTACTGTTTTACCTTCAAAACAGTCAAATAAAATAAGCCCCTACCCATGACTGGTAGGAGTGTGTATGTAAACATAAGAGGGAGAAAAGCCTGAGCTTGTCGTCTATTGTTTCCCAGAATGTCCCTGCGGATGAGGTCTGGTCACTCTCATTGGAAACTGGAGCACTGGCTTGTTAGCGAATCCTTCCTTGGCTGCTTTCCTTCCCCTATCTCACGGCTCCAGCTTTGTCTTCTAAAGAATGCTTTTCCTTCTCTCTAGTGTTTACTGTCCACCCCTCCCACCAGGCATGGCTAGGGGCTTATTTGATTTTACTGTTTTGAAAGTTCTAATTCCCTAACATTTCCCACTCTCGAAGGCGTGCTATGGTTTCCAGTGTCTTACTAGGTAGCCCAGGTGGCCTCAAACTCACAATCTTCCTTCCCCAGCCTCCCAAGCACTTGAGATACAGGTAGGAGCCACCACAACCAGGTCATTTTATTTTCCAAATAAAACATAATGCCTGAAACCTTGGCTTAAAGTCTGATTTCCAGAAGCTAAGACAACACAATACCCTGCCTGCTAGTTGAATGCAATACAAATGGCCTGTTGCTGTAAAATTATAAAAGAAAAAAATTTTAAAAGGCTGTCTTTTACCCCCACTAGATCAGGCACCGCAGTGCCTCAAGATAACTTGCAGATACCTTCATCTCAGTCAGCAAAGAGGCTCACCCGCTCTGCTCCATCCCATATCACACAGCCAATGGCTTCTCTCTGAGCCTGGCAGCAATCTCTCTGCCCACCTAGTTCCCAAGGCAGGTTGCCACCATGCCAGAAATATACATCCCAATTCCGTGGCGGCCTAATGTCTCCAGCCACTACCTACTCTCTTGAACTTAAATCCCCACATGAAAGAACACACAACACAACAACCTCTGATCCAATTGATAAGATATAATTACCCACCTAAACATATAAAGCCCTGTACATATCTGTCCCTTAAGAACATTCATAACAACCTGTAAATACACACAGTGGAATCTTAACATCAGCCTCCATGTTCTCTCCACGACTTCCTTTGCCCTTCCTGTTCCAGTTTCCTCCTCTTCCCTCAAACTTTTCTCCTGCCCATCTTTCCTTCTCATCCAATGACAGGCCTCGTTCTATCTTGTACCTGCCTTCACCTGTATGACATCATCCTATATCTGCCTATTAGTTGAATACAACACAAAGTATCCCTGCCTGTTAGCTGAATACAGTACAAAGTATCCCTGCCTGTTAGCTGAATACAGTACAAAGTATCCCTACCTATTAGTTGAATATGCTACCCCCCCAAGGTGCAGAAGCTCCTGGATAAAGCAAGGAAACCCTTATTGCTCTCTAGAGGGAAGGGCAGAGATATATGGGAAGGGGGCAAAAAGCATTCTACAGCTCACCTAGTATAAAGAGGCATACCTAAGCCTCTCTCTCACACTTATCTATATACCGAGTACTGAACTTGTTAACCTGATTCCAGACACTTGGGAATTAAAACTCAGCTGACTTTTAATGAGCATAGATACATCAGATGACCAGAGACCTGAGGCCAGCTGGGTTTGGCCAAGCCTCCTGTTACATTTTTGCATCGTTCTGAAAAAATTCCTTTGAAACCTGTTGGCATTGATTAACAGGGTGATCACTGTCAGAGGACAATCAGAGGCGACGGTGTGACTCACATCGGGACCCACTTCCATATGAGGCTAAGGGTGAACACAACATCTAGGCCTGGAATTAGCTGTGACATACAGCGCCTTGCCACCTCCTTCTGGAGACATCTCAACCTCCATTCCTAGAAATGACCAGATCTCCTGTCAGCCTGCCTCCTCCTGGGAACAGCGTCTACCCCACTATCTCCGCCATGCCTGCCGTATCCACTGACGGAACCTTCTTAACAGTTCAGAACCACGTGACCATGCAGGCCCTAGGGGCCTCAGTGCCCTGCTGTGCCATCAGACTTTGTCTTCTCTGAGACTTATTACAGAAGAAGAAAGAAGAGGAGGAGAGAAGGAAGAAAAAAGAAGAAAGGAGGAAGAGGAGAGGAATGGGAAGAGGAAGAGGAAGTAGAGTGAGAAGAAGAAACAGAAACTGTACTTTGAGCCCCTGACTATCTCAGAACGGCACTGGATAAACTTAGCTCACCGTTCCTACAGAGCCTTGAATCTGAATACTGACCCAAGTTTGAATTTTCAGGGTTCCGAATCTGAGGTTTATATTAGGCCATCAGTCATTTAAAGATGAGTAGTTCACCCCTCAAGTCCTGGAATTTCTCATTGAGGATGACAACGCAGATCCACACCCCTGGGGACAATCGGGAAAATGGGTTCAACCCTATAGACCGTGCGTGCACTGCGCATGCTCCGGAAGGCCCACCGCTCCTCCCTGGGTATTGTAATAGCCCCAATTCACAGCCATTTCCCTTTCTGCATTCTCCAGTCCCTTTATTTTTTAATTTTATCTTTTCTATTTTTAAACTATATATTCATTCTTCTGGAATTCCACATGTGTATGAAAGGGATTTTGATCGTATCCACTCCTCAACCTGCCCGCCTGCCCGGATTCCACCCCCACATCTCCCTCCCAACTTCATGTCCTCTTTTTAGCCCACGGAATCCGGTTAGCGTTGTCCCCGTGCATGTGTAATGGGTCTGACACTGGAGAATGGTCAGCCTACCCAGACTCTCATCTCTGAAGGAAAGCGACTATCCTTCCACAAGGAGCACCCTTCAGTAGCTGACAGCTCCTCGGCTAGCAGTGAGGCTCCTGCCCATGCCGGGATGCTGTCAGCCTTGACGTCCTGGGAGTAGCTGTGAGTTCATGAGTGTCATGGCCAGCAGACTGCCCTCCCTACCCTCTAGCTCTTACAGTCCTCCCCCCTCTTCCAGAATGATCTATGTTTATTGATTTGTAATTAGCTTACAAAGTAACCAGTTTCCCCTCTGTCGATTTCGTTCAGCTCCAACACCCACTCCTTCCCCTCAACTGTATCTTTTTCGCCCATGTAGTCTCCACTTTAACATCTTACCGTTTTATAGCCTTCCCTACCTACCCTCTCTGCTAGCGTCTTTTTGTCCTCTCTGGCTCCTTTCCGGTTTCCTAGGCTCTGCCTACATTTTCTGCCACCTAGATAAACATATATAGCAATCAAGGTGGGATCCATATATGAGGGAAAAAAATGAATTATTTGTCTTTCTGAGCCTGGATCATCACCCTTAATATCAAGCTCCCTAGGTCCACTCATTTCCCTGCAAAGTTCATAATTTTATTTTGCCTTGTGACTGAATAAAATTCTACTGCCAATCACCCTCTTAAGAAGCCCACCTTTCCTCTATCCATCCCTTACAGAAATGTGCTTTAAGCTGCTGTGAAAACAGAGAGGGTTTTTTTTTTTTTTTTTTTTTTTTTTTTTTTTGGTACCATGATAGCAAAACTTACATACCAGAAGAAAGTTTCATAGGTGACCTGGCATTTTGTTTATTTTTCTTTATTGTCAATCTGACATAACAGAGGGCAGTTCCTCCCCACTGAGGAATTGATCAGATCAACTTCATCTGTGGCTGTATCTATGGGTCATTATCCTGATTGCTAATTAATATAGGAGGTCCCAGCCCACCATGGGTGGCACCATTCCTAGGCAGGTGGTCCTGGGCTCCATAAGAAAACAGCTGAATAAAAGCCAGTGGGGTGAGTCAGTAACCAGCCTTCCTCCATAGTCTCTGCTTATGCCTCTTGCTCTGTCTCTGGTTTTCAGTGCCTGTCAGAATTGTCCGTCCGCCAGCTGCTCTATTGAGCAACTTCCTCCAAACAAGGAGCTCTCGGTGAGTGAGTCACCCAGAGCATCATCCCACCTTCAAAGTGTTCTGTTACAGTGCACTTCCTTATTGCTCATCCAGTAGCATCCAAACAAAATGACTGCTAGAGATGATGTGCAAAGGCATCGTACAAAGCACTAGTAACATCCTCATTTGTTCATTTATATTTTTATATCTTATGTATTTGTGTGTATGGGCGCACGAGCACACGTGTGCACTCTCCTGTATTTGGGTATGCAGGTGCCACATTCTGTGGAAAGGTCTGAGGGACAGCCTATGGGTAGTCAGTTCTCTCCTTCAACCACTTAAGTCCTATGGGTCACCAAGTTTGGCTACAGTTGCCTTTTCCCACGGAGTCATCTCACCAGTTTTCAGTTGGCTAACAAATAATTCATGAGTAACTCGTACATGCCAGATATTGTTCTAGCCACTGGAGATATTGCTGACCAAGGAAAGCCCCCAGTCTCAGGAAGCTGACCCTGCCTTCGGAGGAACCATAGGCGTAAGATGTCAGATGGTAGTGACCACTGTGGAGGAAATTAAAGCAGGTTGTTGAGAAGCAGAGCCGAGAGGATGGGGGCTGGGGATGGTGCTTTATTCTAAATCATCAAAGAGAATCACTCTCTCTCTCTCTCTCTCTCTCTCTCTCTCTCTCTCTCTCTCTCTCTCTCTCGGTGGCATTCAAATAGGAACAAAATGGAATGCTAGACAAGTAAGTCCTCACCTCTGGGGAAGAAAGTAGTGTGGGCAGAGAGAACAGGAGGTGGGAGGGAACAGATGAGTCAGAGTCAGGAGGAGGCCAAGTGTGGACAGAGAGCCTCTTCCGGGCTGCCACTGGGGGCTGGGGATGGGCAGACCCAAAGCACTGAAGAGCCCAGGGGGGATCCTTCAGAGAGTTTGGGAACAGCCACAGGGTGGCGCTGAGGATTTTGAGGAGACATGGACAGCTCCAGGCAGGGAGGCTGTTGAAGAAAGAGGCCACTAAGGAGGCACTGAAGTAATCAGGACAATGAACCCTGGTGGCCAGGGCAAGCAGTGAGGTGAGAAGGGACAGACTCTGAGGAACCCTTTGGAAGTGGGCACACCAGCCAGGAGGTGAACAGGAAGCCATTCTTGGCTCTACCACTTTGACCCAAGAAACAGAGTATAGTATGAGAAAGCTGTGACCAGGGTGAATCAGGCAGAAAAGAACTTCCGATTGGGGACACAGCATGCTTGACGGAGCTGGCCTGGGAGTGGGGGTCGGATGCTGACTTTCAAGTTTGTCCCTCATGAGAGAGGTTGGCACAAAGAAGCACATTCACAGATCGTCAACCATGTGGCTGGTCATCAAAGTCATGAGCACCTCCGTGCTCGAGTTTCTGGATTTTTCTACGAAGCTACAGTTGGTGCGATGGTTGATTGGATCAAAATATAGAGCAATCGAAACCTCTACCTCAAGAGCCCATTAGTGCCAAACCAGAAAAGCCCCCAAACCTACAGAGAATCATTTTACTAGTTCTACTCATGGAATCTGATGAATATGAAGTGCGTATGAGCATGAACAGGTAAAGGTGACCGAGGGAGGGAATTTAGACCAAAACCATCTAGCGGTGTACAATAGGGTATAGCCAATGGTGTCTCATACATGCAGAGAGGTATATGGAAGATGAATAGATATGTGATGACTATGGGTAAAAAGATAAATGGACAGATAGACAGACAGACATGGGCAGGCAGACTTGCAATGGACGGGGATACTTGACTTGCCACAAAGAATATAGTTGGGGCTGGGGATTTAGCTCAGTGGTAGAGCGCTTACCTAGGAAGCACAAGGCCCTGGGTTTGGTCCCCAGCTCGAAAAAAGAACAAAAAAAAAAAAAAAAAGAATATAGTCAAGTTCTGTCCGTTTCAAGAGTCTGTCTCCAGTTGTCCTCATTTAACTCAGTACTTTCACATTTCTCTTTCTAATGTCTATTCCTTGCTTGGCTCGGACCAAAAATTCCATTTTTAAGCTCACTCTTGTCAACCAGACTTGTGAGAGCAGTATTTTATGTGCTAACTTGGATCTGTTATTACTCTCAGGGATGACACTGGATTTCTCACCTGGTGTGCTCCAGAATGGCAGAAAAGAGGCCTCTAGTGGGGAAACGAGATTTTCCTAGTTTAGACCCTAAAAATAACAGCCCCATAACACTGAATCTCATTACCAAGCAGCGAATGCTGCCGACACTCTTCATCGCTGGTGTTCACGAGACACGTCCCAGAGCCCACGTACTGACACCTACCCATTAAACACACACACACACACACACACACACACACACACACACACACACACACACACAGAGCCCCAGTTATGCTGTTACCTCCCGTAAACCCAGGAGGTGTGCACCAAGATCAAGACTCTCATCCCTTCGTCCTGTTATTACAATTTACTGCCTGGGAAATGAGTCTGTGGCTCCAAACCATTCAGTTCCTGGTATGGCAGATCCGGGCAGAACCGGTGAGAGTAAATGAATGCAGCTGCACGGCTTGACTGTGAGAAGGATGGAGAGGCAGACCCAGGGCAAATTAGAGGAAGGGGAAAAGAGAGTGAGAGGCATGACCCAACTCCCTCCAGCTTCCTTGGTCAGCCATAAACAGATAATGACAATGTTTCCACATGTGCAACTAAATTGCTATTCTCTGGAGAAGCCTGAAAGTTCACGGTGGGCTGGTAAACATTCACTGAGTCTTTAGCAAACAGTGGAAGGGATGTAAAAATTCAGCATTTTATCCATCACTGGACTGACCTCCCTTGCCCTCAGGCAGAGGACATTTGCAAGATGGCAATGAAAAGCTATGAGCGGGAGGGACCAGCTGTACCCACACATGCATGCTCAGGTCCTGCTCTGCTGTGTAAATAAATTCTGTTGGAGGTCTCGTGGGGGAAACAATGCCTATGGAACCTTTGGGGGATGTTCCACAAGAAAAACACCACTATACCTCACCACACCAGGCATTTTTACTCCCTAACTCCCCCACCCCTTCCTGAGGGCTCTCTAGAAAACCAAAGTTCCTTATTCTGCAAAAACCCAGAATTAGTGGGATACACAATTAGCAGAGAACCTATGGTAGGTAAGTGGTACTGGATAGGTAGATACTTAGATACATACATGTAGCATACACATATACATACATAAATTCATAGGCAGATTGGCTATCCAGTTATCCAGCTCCACTAACACTGGTAACCTATGTTTTGTAAAGCAGTGTCAACATCCATGGGGCACTATGGAGCTTGCAAGTGTCTTCCCAGCAGCCCTCACCACACAATGCCTTCAACAGGCTCTGGAGAAGCAAGATGGATGCTTTCCACTTCACAGTCAAGAAGCCAATGCCCAGAGTTAAGGCAACAGGGTTTGCATTGGACATTCTCACACTGCTGTGACCACATCTGACAGAAAGAAATTAAGGGAGTGTGCTAGCTTGCTCTCTACGGAAATGGCAAGAGACTGGCCAAAACCAGCATGGGGAAAAAAGGGTTTGACCTATGAATTTACGACATGGCTCATAGTTAAAAGAAATCAGGAAAGGACTCCAGAAGGAACCAGGAGCAGGAACTGAAACAGAAGCCATGGAGAAACACTGCTTACTGGCTTGATTGCTTCATGGCTTGCTGAACTTGTGTTTTTATAAAACCCAGGACCACCTGCTTAGGAATGGTACCGCCCACAGTGGACTGAGCACTCTCACATCAATCACTGACTAAGGAAATACCCCACAGATTTGCCCACGGGCCAGTCTAATGGATACACTCCTCAACAGAGTTTCCCTGTTCCCAGATAACCCAAAGGGGTTTCTATCCATCCCAGAGGGGGAGACATAGTAGGATACTTCATTCAAGGCCACCAGAGAGTGTAGCAAAGTTTCCTCACAACACCATAGATCAGAAAGCCCAGAGAGAGCCTAAAGGGACCAAGGGCAGAGCTATGATACTCAAAGGCCCACTGTAGTAACCGGTTTCCACTAGCTACGCCCCACCTCCTGGTGCTTCTGCAGTCTCCCAAAAGAGCATTACCTGCTGGGGACATTCAAATGTAAACGTTACCAAGAGCTGAAGTCAGTGTGTAAGGCACAGCAGGACAATACTTGCTGGCCCTGAGACTGCTGTCAACCTGAAAGCACTGTGGTAATGTGCCTTTCTTCACAGAAAAAAGGAGAGGGAGGAGGCAGACAGACCTGACCATCATGAGTACAGATTTATTAATACCTCCAAAGGTCTGCTTGTCTCTAAGTCCAGTAGTTCCTGCAGAGGCCATGGGTGTGCACAGAGACAGAAACCAGATGATGCCAGGTGAAGGAGCTGGTCAAGGAGTCTGGAAATGTTCATTTCCTTGACTTCATCCCTACTCCCCTGGCACCTCTCTCCATGCCCACAACACTGTCCCCATTAGTGTTACCGCTACTCTGATGGCAATGATACCAACCTGTTTCCCATGTTAGCTATGTGCCAGGCAATGGGCTGGGTTCACAGCTGACACCTCTGTGCTTTGTCCCACCATGATCCTACCATGATCCTGTGAAGTCCCCTGCAAGCCGCTTTATTTGAAAGCAAGAACAAAAGAAACACGCTAAATCTCAGACCAGCCATCCCATGATGAGCATCTCCCTCAGCCTCACCCTGGTCTCAGCAGCTCTGACTGAGCGCTCATGCCTCTGTTCTAGCCACTGGTTCATGGTGACTTCAACAGCCTCCTCCTCTGTCTCTGATCCAGCTGACCTGAGCCACCTCCTAACTAGACTTGTGAGACTTCTACCAGCCGGTCTCTGGTCCCCTTTTATAAGGTTTCCAGCTGGTGTGAGGTCTCTCACACCAGCAGACTTTAGAAGGCTACGTCTTCCACTCCTCATACCTTTGCAGAGCCCCC
This sequence comes from Rattus rattus, assembly GCF_011064425.1. NCBI lineage: Eukaryota > Metazoa > Chordata > Mammalia > Rodentia > Muridae > Rattus > Rattus rattus. The sequence continues at coordinate 104,242,912 of NC_046161.1, forward strand.
TCCTACTGAATATGAACTGACCTATGAGGGTATTGGAAGAGTACTGGGGGGGGGTGGTTCTATGCTTGTTCTAAGTAGAACTCAGTGCCCTCTAAAGTCACTAGGACAGGTGGCTTTTGCATCCTTGTCTAGAGAATTCAAAGGATCCAATTCACAAACCATAAGGGGAGAGTTTTAAAGAGAAGTTTATTGTGGATTGGTAGGTGGGAGCTTAAGAGAGACAGAAAGCAGCACTCCTGTGTAGCCCAACTGAACCCTGGCAATGGATACCCTCGCTGCTGCCCTAGCAGATTTTTCAAGGATTTGTGGTAGGAACTGGGGTGAGGTACAGTCCAGTTGGCTGCCCATGTGCTGTGTGGTGTGCCCATGTCCACGTTCACAGCTTCTAGGCAGGGCCAGGGGACAAGAACTAGAGAACCAGAAGTTCCTGCTATCCTCGGCCCCTCCAGCAAGGGTATCCTCAGAGCTGTCTCTCTGTCCTTCCTGACCAGCTTTATCTTCTGTCCTCATCACTGGACAGAGGAAGCACAGAGGACACCTCTGCCCAGCAGAAAGGAAATGAAACCAAGATATTCCGCCCCTGCTGTGTTCTGTCCAGATTCCAGACCCTCAGAGCCACAAGAAACAAACAACACACTATTCTTCTGCTAACTCCTGGTGGGAGTTTGCCACAAAGCCATCGGGAACACCCAGGCCCACGTATTATTTGCATAAATTTAGAGTCAAGCATCCAGTTCAATCTGGTTATTTCCACAAACTCCTTCTGATCTCACCTCACCACTTCTGACCCTAGACATAGTCCCCTGTACAGTGATGACTTCAAATGCTGCTCAACTCCTAGAGCCCACCCCCACATTCTCAGCCCCAGCCGAGAACTAAGGCATTACAGAGCCTGCAGGCAATTACCGTGGGCTGGTACGAAACAGAAGCAGCCTGGCGCTAGCCCACACCGGGAGAGACATTAGCGGAGCAGGGCTGAAGGGAGACTGTCCAGCAGCCGCCTGTTCTCAGTGGGGCCTCTCGCCAATCCTGATGTCCACCCACACAGCATTCAACAACGACAAAAAAGTTCCAGGAACTGTGACCATCTGAATTATGATCCGGATTTGTACACTCTGGGGAGGTTTGATAAAAATTCAAGTAAGAAAAATATCCAATATCACTGCCAGCAAGACACAAAAGGCTATATTGGTTCCCAATTTAAAAATAATAACGCCATCGTTTGGCCCCCTCCGGAGTGGTTCAATCAGATCCGGCCCGTTTCTCACATTTAATGTCTGATATAATGACTAGGCTTAATTTTAGTGGAAGATTTCTGCATAAGAAATGGAGGAGAAGAATTCGTAATTCCCCAGAATTAGAATTGATGTCACTGGACTCTTAAAATATGCATGTCGTCCGAAAATGTATCAAGGGTGAAGAACCTGACAGAATCGGCTAACGCCGCTGGAGAGCACACCTCAGAGGGGCTTTGGCTTGAAGTCTTCCCTGTAAGCCATGATGTAGGTGACAGTAAGAAACTGACTCAAGGTGTTGCAATTCTTTTTAAGAACTCAGAAAATCTCCTCATTAGGACTTAATTGATTTCTCCAGAAAGGCCTTTTCATAGAGGAAGATGCCCTGTGTTAGGTCCTTCGATCGAAGGTCTAGTGGCCTGAGTCGAGTGTCTGTGAGCTGTCAAGTACCCTGATCCACCCTGGGGCTTCCCATGAAGTAGAGCACAGTTCTGACTCTACAGAGGATGCTGGCTTATCCAGGTGCTCACTCTCCTCCTCTCTCTCTTCTGCCTCTGTCTCTCTCTGTCTCATCTCTCTGTCTCTCTGTCTCTCTGTCTCTGTCTCTCTGTCTCTGTCTCTCTGTCTCTCTGTCTCTCTCTGTCTCTGTCTCTGTGTGTGTGTGTGTGCATGAGTATGTGTGCATGTGAGTGCATGACTCCATGAGCGTGTGTGTGTGTGTGTGTGTGTGTGTGTGTGTGTGTGTGTGTGTGTGTTTGTGTGTGTGTGTGTGTAGAGGAAGAGGAGTCAGGGGGCTTAAGGTTCCTCAGACCTCCCACCCTTCTCATTTCCTGTGGTTCAGTTAAGGAGACCATCCCCATGTGGCCTCCAGACACCCGGGGTTCTGAGGCGCCCCGTATCGAGCTGCATCCAAATGCTAGTTCGTTTTCCTGGCACACAGACAGATCCCGGGCCCAGAAGCAGATTAGAATCCCAAACTGCAGAGTCGCTTTATCCTCTGAGCCTCCCTTTCCTTGTCTGTAAAATGAGAACAAATCTTATTTTAGGCTTTTGAGAAACACAAGAGAAAAGTGAGACAGTTTAGATCCATTTCTCAGATGCTCAATGCCAGACCAAGACTTAAAATCTACATACAAGCGAGGAATTAAAAACTTCCCCAAGAAAACCAGTTAGGGAGTACAGGGTGGAAGAGGAGGCCACACAATGAAGTCAGGAAGCTCCCACAGAGAGGAGACTCACCCTGAACCTGGGAAGAAGGACCATGGGAGGTGGACAGTCACACTTTTGAGTCTTGTAGCCAGTTGAGGTTTTCATGGGGCTAAACAGGAAACCCGCACTCCCCAGGACTTAGAATTCTGTGCAGGGGTGAGCAGAGGCGCTCCAGTAACCAGAGCACGCAATCTCCAATCAGTGATGCAAGGAGTCCAGCTGTTTGGGATCAAGTAGCCCTGATGATAGGAACGAGGAGAGCCGGTGGGATCCTTCTGGACCTGTAGTACCTTCTCCCCAGCTCCTTAGAAAACCAACACATCCCAGCCCTTCACCTTACAACCAAAACAAGCCCTTGGGGTTTTTCTTGCTGCTCAAAACCCTGTTTTGTAGCAATAGCAAGAGAAAGGCTGATGTAACACCTGAGTTCCCCATGCCTGCAACTGGAGACAGACCCAGTACTGGGTAGGCAGTGCTGGCTACATGCTGGGCTCTCCACAGCTTTTTACCCAAGTGAGAGATGCCTAACCTAGGACTGGTTGACATCAGCAATGAGATTTCCGATTCCAGAAGAGCCTCTGTCTCCCAAACCTCAGGACAGTGGCTCATTCCACACACTTCCCTCAGGGCCATCCTCACCTACCCTCGTTGTCATCTCATGAAGGAGCTGGCACTTGCAAAGAGTACCTTCAAGATGCACTGGTCCTAAGACAGCACAAAGTTCAATGGAACCCTGTGCCTTCTACAAGGAGGAAAGATTTAGCTTAACACAAACCCAAGGCCTCAGCCAATGAGGAAATCCAATGTTTATGGAGAATCGGATAAGGGCCACCATCTCAATCCACGATTTACTTTTTTAACTTTATAAACTTTTCTATTAAGTAGATGCAAATAAATAAAACGCCATACTCTGGAATGAACTGGATTACTCCGTAATGAACCGGATTGCAAGTCTATGCTGGATGCAGGGGAGGGATGGAAGTTATGAAAGAGAACATGAAGTAAACTGGTTTTCTTTCTGAATCTCTCTCGGAGTTTTGGGTTGGGCGGTAGATAAGCACATAAACCGTGTGATACTACAAGTGCAGACGTCAATGTGAAGCTCTGTAGTCTCTCCCAAATGCCGAGCCTATCTGGGTAGAAGTTTCACTGAGTTCTGAGAGTTTAACAAACTTATTTTAGTAACTAGGATCAACTAACTTCTTATGACCTTTACGTAAGGAAAATACTTTAGTAGTGTACATGGATGAAGGAAGTTGAAATCTCAAAGGCTTGGTCCCTAGGAGACAAGGATGCTAAGAGATAACTCACTCCGTCTAATACATTGAAATGTTGTAGGCTGGACTGAGTAGATCAGAAGAGAAGGGATGGACCTTAAAAAGACAGTGATGTAAGCATGGCCAGCACTCGGGGAGCAGGGGCGGGGGAGAGGCAAGAGGACCATAAGTTCAAGGCCAGCCTGGTCTATGTACGGAGTGAAGCTTTGTCTCCAGAGCTGAGATGGTTCCTCTGGTAAGGTTCTTCCCTCACAGGGATGAGAGTCAGTTCGGAGTCATGGCCATGTAGAGAAGCTGGGCATGACGGCACACCTGTAATCCCAGCACTGAGGAGAGGAGACGGGTGAGCCCTGAAGCTCACTGGCTGGCCAGCCTAGCCTCATGTGCTAGCTAAGAGTCTCACAAAACAAGATGGAGCTAGAAAGATAGTTCATCAATCAAAAGCACTTGATGGCCGTGCTGAGGATTGGAGTTGAGCTCCCAGCACCCACAGTGCATCTCACAACCATCTGTAATTCCAGTTCCAGGAGATAGGCTGCCCTTTCATAGCCTCCATGGCCATCAAGCATACACATGGTATACATACATACATACATACATACATACATACATACATACGTACGTACGTACGTACGTACGTACATACAAGCAAACACTCATATACATAAAATAAAATGAAATGAGTCTTAAGGAAAAAACAAGCTGGAGAAAGACTAAGGAAGACACATAAAATTGACCCCTAGTCTCCATTTATGTGCTTTGCGCGCACATACATGCATGTGCATCTGTACTTACACAGGAAGAGAGAGAGAGAAAGAGAGAGAGAGGGAGAGAGAGAGAGAGAGACAGGCAGACAGACAGACAGACAGACAGACAGACAGACAGACAGACAGAAACAGAGATACAAAGAGAAGGTAAGGTACAATTCTTTGTCTCTCAGACTAACATGAATCCATTGCCCACTTGAAGGTCAGTGGCTTCTCACTGCATTGTTTCCTACACAGGACATCTTTCTCCAGAAATGCCTCCCAGTTTTGTTTCCCCTTCTATTAGGCTCATGGAGTATCCCCCCAAACATCCTGTGGTCCAGGCTCCACTGTATCTAGCCAGATGACCAAACTGCTCATCACTACAAAGCCACTGTCCAGACATGGGGAGAGGGTAAATCTGTCCATCCCTTGCCCCACTTCTGCCTGTGGCTCTGACCCAGATACTGAGTTGCTCGTGGGCCTTTCCTTTCTTGTAACCGGTAAATCATGCTTCATATCTGCACAGAGGAGAGCCTAAGTAGAATCAAAGACCTCACAATCCAAACCCTTACAGTGTCAAGTGACCTATTAGTTACCAAGCCCTCATGTGTCACTCGACACTCTTGAGTCTCTAAGGATGTGTGAGGTATCAGCAAACAGCTGCCTCAGCCGTGAACGTTGTCCCAGACACAGCCTATGTGACTGCCTATCTTGTCTTCCTTCTGACAGCACCTCGAAAAGAGACCTATACCTGAGGCCTCCTACATGTGAGTTGTCTCCCTGTCTCTCTATTTTGGCTCTCTAGTCTTGATGATTTCATTCTGCTTGCTCTAAAATGAAGCAGATCGTTGGGAGGGGTTTTCCAGCCAGGATCCAAATTATCTTTCTTAACAAGCTATGATGAATGTTGGAGAAACCACAGCCAATGGAAGAAAAGAGCGAAGGAGGTGCCCAGTAAACCTTGCACCTGGTAGGGAAAACACGTTAAAATACTCCATCCTCAAACCCCTGCCTTTGTTTCCTGAAAGCTTCTCCCATGTTTCTGCCTGTCTGTATATAGATGTATATGTACACATGTGTAGATGCATGTAAAGATCAAAGGCAAATACAGGATGTCACTCCTTAGGATCCTCTTTCATCAGCCTGGATCTTTACCGAGTAGGCTAAGCAACCTGGCCAGAAAGCTGCAGGGATCCACCTGTCCCCACCTCCTATCTTGCCATGCCTGGAGTTATGAGCATATGCCGCCACACCTGGCATTTTACATGGGTTCTGGGAATCTGAATTCACACAGACAAGGCAAGCAATTAACCAAGCCATTCCTCCCAGCCTCTGTTTCTTGCTATTTTAGAAAACCTTTGGAGATTGGGTGGTTTTTTTTGTTTTTTTTTTTTTTGCCTGCATACAATGCTGTTTGAGTCAGACAACCTACAAAGGAAGGCTGTCAGACACCTGAGGTGGCCCCACAGATGTGCCATGCATGCCCTCTGGTTGAGTCGAGCCTGGGTCATTCTCTGAACCCTGTACAAAGCAGACAGTCAGCAGATGACTGTTGAACGGATTCACACATGAAACAGAGCTTCAGAGGGTCTTCTCCAGTTGCCTGGGAGCACACATTTACCTGCCTGATCTCTGCAGCCATGAGAACAGTGGTCACGTGTGTCTGGGCTCAGCTTGGATTCTCTGCTCAGACTTGTTCCACAGTCATTGAGCACCTGTTTTCTTTGGCAGGGCCGCTTCCACAGAGCCATTCCAGTGGACATTAGACTTATTGCCTGCTACATCTCTAGTGAATGATAGCTTTTGTGACAGGGAAAATGCTCCACGTCCTCACGAGTCCCATCAGTAGACATCGCTGTAAGATAGGAACGGAGCAGCAGGCAGAGACGACCGCTA